>NC_056581.1:5747712-5747818 GCF_018340385.1 Cyprinus carpio | reverse complement strand
TGTTTCATCGTTAAAACTAGCAGTAACTCTGAACTAATGTGAACAAAGAACGCTTCTGTGCGCTGGCATCCTCCACAGGTTAAGAGATTTTAAACAAACACTGTTT